>NW_026887928.1:0-9387 GCF_032173495.1 Musca vetustissima | reverse complement strand
CCACTATAGGTGTGGATTTTTTAAAGAATATTTTTTCAATGACCACCTGTTGGGTGGATTTTTTAAAGAATATTTTTTCAATGACCACCTGTTGGGTGGATTTTTTAAAGAATATTTTTTCAAGGACCATCCAACAACAAGGTGTGGATTTTTTAAAGAATATTTTTTCAATGACCACCTGTTGGGTGGATTTTTTAAAGAATATTTAGGCGTGGATTTTTTAAAGAATATTTAGGCGTGGATTTTTTAAAGAATATTTTTTCAATGACCACTATAGGCGTGGATTTATTAAAGAATATTTTTTCAATGACCACTATAGGCGTGGATTTATTAAAGAATATTTTTTCAATGACCACTATAGGCGTGGATTTATTAAAGAATATTTTTTCAATGACCACTATAGGCGTGGATTTATTAAAGAATATTTTTTCAATGACCACTATAGGCGTGGATTTATTAAAGAATATTTTTTCAATGACCACTATAGGCGTGGATTTATTAAAGAATATTTTTTCAATGACCACTATAGGCGTGGATTTATTAAAGAATATTTTTTCAATGACCACTATAGGCGTGGATTTATTAAAGAATATTTTTTCAATGACCACTATAGGCGTGGATTTATTAAAGAATATTTTTTCAATGACCACTATAGGCGTGGATTTATTAAAGAATATTTTTTCAATGACCACTATAGGCGTGGATTTATTAAAGAATATTTTTTCAATGACCACTATAGGCGTGGATTTATTAAAGAATATTTTTTCAATGACCACTATAGGCGTGGATTTATTAAAGAATATTTTTTCAATGACCACTATAGGCGTGGATTTATTAAAGAATATTTTTTCAATGACCACTATAGGCGTGGATTTATTAAAGAATATTTTTTCAATGACCACTATAGGACCACTATAGGCGTGGATTTATTAAAGAATATTTTTTCAATGACCACTATAGGCGTGGATTTATTAAAGAATATTTTTTCAATGACCACTATAGGCGTGGATTTATTAAAGAATATTTTTTCAATGACCACTATAGGCGTGGATTTATTAAAGAATATTTTTTCAATGACCACTATAGGCGTGGATTTATTAAAGAATATTTTTTCAAATATGGGTCCGCCCGCTAAATATTTACCGATTTTCACCAAAACAGTCATGCTTATTCTCTGGCCAGATTCCCTTCCTGGTGAAACATTTCGTAGTGTTCGGGCAATAATCGAGGCCTCTAGAGCGACCAGAAAAACAGACAAAAATGTTTTTGGTCCATTTCATCCCCTACATATTAACATATAATTACCAAACAATATGGGTCTTCTTTGGCCAGAAACCATTCTACATGCAAAATTTCCTGACGATTGGTTCGTAATTGCGGCCTGTATCGTGTTTACAAATTATAATGGACAGACGGACGGACATACATGTCTAGATCGACTCAGTTAGTCGAGATATACCGATCGGTATATTTAAAGGTGGGCCTAGGACCAATATTTCGCGGCGTTAGAAACTCATGGGGCTGTGCGTATGGTATAAAAATTATTTGTCACACAATTTTCTTAAAAATTCTACGTTTATTGTTCTTATAGTCCTTAAAAAAATAATTTTAAAAAATATCATAATATTTCATAATATTCCTTGATTTATATAATTGGGGTACTTATAATCCTTAAAAAATAAATTTCAAACCGAGTTAAGAGAAAAGCTATAATCCTTCGACTAATGTAATAAAAATAGCCCTTTTCAAAACTTTAGAATTATCTTCAAATTTTGTAAAAAAAAGTTTTAGCTCCGATTTTTTAAAAATATTTTTTAAGCAATTTCATTTAAGTGCTACCCTTATAATAAGATCCAAAAACACCGTCACCGACCATTTCCATTTTGTTGTCATACCTTCTTTGAACGCTCATTTTGTAAATCACTTGATGTCATAACGTTAATCCTTCTCCATTGCTTGGCATGACATGGTCGCAGACCAAAAACTGAAAACAACTGCATATATAATTTTTTGTGCATACATTATAAACAAACGAACCACTACATACTAACTCATGACATTTTCCGTTTTCTCTTCTCTCCCCCGCTTGTTTTGTGTGCGTGTGTGGATTATTTCTAGGTATGCCAGCAGCCGGACAAGTGGACTGTGTCACATTATCACGAGGATAAGCACAATTGCTACACTTTTGTATTGACCTTCCTGCAAGCACTGATGTATGAGAAGTTAAGCGAGGCGACCAGCAGTAAAACGACTTTCTGTGAAAAGTATATAGTTCCTAGGACGACAACAGCTGGCAAGTATATTTCATTGTATCGGAAGTTCCGTGATACCGGTATTTATGTGCATCACACCAATCTCAATAAGCTGCGTTATGATAGTGCCAGTAGTGGTGCTGGTGGTAGTGGCAACAGCCGTAGTAAAATGGGAAAGCAGGATCAACAACACTACCAGCAACAAGAGCATAAATTTAACAATCCAGGAATTACAACAAGCAACCAAAACAATGACGGCAACAAAGAGTTCCATGCTTTCTTCATCGAAATACCAAATGCAACAGCAGCAGCAGCAATACCACCATCAACAATATCCGAATCAGAATCAAACTCACCAACAGCAACAGCGACAACAACAACACCATCATCATAACAGTATTATATCACGCCAGCATTCTAAACTCTGTACAATTGAGGAATAAAGTGGCGACCCCAGCTTAGAGCATTAACTGGGCCCGAACATACATACATTGTTTGGGTTATTGTATTGACAGTCTGCCTAGGCATTTGTCTGGTCATCTATCTGTCCATCTCTCCATTCGTATGTTTGCCTTCCGCTCATACGATACAGTCCTTCTTATTTTAGTAGCCAAAAATCCAGCATATGCCTGTTGCCAATTTTAATATGAATTGTACAGTGGTTTGAAATTAAAATAAAAAGAAATGGACGATGTTAAATGTTTGTGTAAGTGAACATGAAAAAAATCTTGTTTAATAATAAATAAATTAAGGTTTTATGTTCTATTTATATACAATGCTTATTTTAAATGAAGTTTCTAGTCCTATATAAAACCATATTACAGCGAATAATTTAGGAAAGTGTGCCTAAAACATATGATATAAAAAATTAGTAGCACTCAACCATGTAAATTCTTATGCTGGCAGTGGCATTGTGAAGTTGTCTGCATGTAGGATTTTTATTTGGTAAAATGAAAAACAAAATTACAGTCTCTCCGGTGAGAAAACATACCGAAAATTAAGCATGCCTTTGGTTTGGGAACGATGGTAAATCATGAATCTAAATTGGCAAGTTCTCATTAATGGCAAGTTATTCAGTAAAATAGTTTATAACTCCACTGGAAAACTGTATTAAAATACCTTTACTATCTAACTAGCATATGCTGACAACTTCGTTAGCGAATGTAGGAATTATTTAAAAACCAATACCGTCCAATACCGTATTTCCAAATGTCTTAACTCTACATATCTTAAGTCTACACACCATTTCTGACCGCAACAGAAATCTAGCTCTATATTAAATTTGGTATTGTTTATTGCCCTTTGTACTCTTGTAATACTTTTTTCGAGAAAAAAAATCCAAATTTGTTACCCAATGTCCGCATTCCGGCTCTATCGGTTCACCCTAAATCCAAATTGTACCAAATTTAGTGCCATTTAGTACACAGTTCCAAAACATACTAAATACTCCAATCCAATCCCTACAGTGATCCTAACTCCAAATGTCAATATTCCAGCTCTATCGGTTCACCTAACTCCAAATTTGGTACCATTTAGTACAAATTTCCAAAACATCCTACATACCCCAACTATAATCTTAACTCCAAATTTCAGAAAACCAGCTCTATCAGTTCACCCAAAATTCAAATTGTACCAAAATATAGTACAATTTAGTACCCATAAATATAAATTTTCAGAACTACATTCATACCCCGATGCTACATTTCAACAGTAAACTTATTTCGAAATTTCAGCATTCCAGCTCTATCGGTTCACTTAAATCCACATTTGGTACCATTTTGTACACATTAGTACTAATTTTTAATACTTTCTATATATCCCAATCCTACACCCCAACAGTAATACTAACGAAAATATTTCAAGATTCCAGCTCAATCGGATCACCCAAATTCTCAATTGGTACCATTAAGCTCAAATTTCCAAAACTTCCTACATCGGTTCACTCAAAATTTAAATTGTACCAAATTTAGTTCTCATTAGAATGAATTTCCAAAACTTCATAAATAACTCATTTCAACCCCCAACAATGACACTAACTCCAAATGTAAAGATAGCTCTATCGGTTCACCCAAACTTGGTATCATATAGTACACCTTAGTACGAATTTCTAAAATTTCCTACATTTTTCCAGCTCTTTCGGTTCACCCAAATCCAAATTGTACCAATTATAGTACTCCAAAACTGCGTACATATCACAATCCAACGCTCCAACGGTAATGTTAATATCAATTTTCAGGATTCCAGCTCGATTTGTAACTCCAAATCAAATACAGATATAATACATTTTTTCATGTTTTTACTAATCATTTATAATTTGGTATTTTTATACCCTCCACCATAACGCATCGAAATAATCATTTCCGACCCTATAAAGTATATATATTTTTGACCAGCGTAAAATTATAGACGATTTAAAGAAATTGAGCCTCTAAACGAATTGAGTTATATCACTAAAATTTTGCAAAGAGTCGTCTTTTTTCTGCAGGCAGGTCAAGTTTGAAGATGGGCTACATCGGTCCACGTTTAGGCATAGCTCCCATATAAGAGAACCCACAGTTTTCGTAATTTTGGGGTTCCTGAGCGCGTTTTGTTCTAAGACTCTGTTGTAATCATTTCACCTGCGGAGGATAGCGAGATAAAAAATTTGAACGTAAGGTTCGATAATGAATTATAGCCGCATTTAGACCTAGTCTCTGTGTGGAGGTTCCAGAAGGATTGGGCCGATTTCCCCATATTCGAATTTGAACTAAGTTTGGAGACGGATTTGGTCCAAAGAAACATGGGGTCTAGAACGACATTGAAGCACATTTTCACCGTGTTAAAGTATATACATCCTCATTAGCCATAATGCTGAGGGTATACTTATCCATTATAAATTCTCATGCAGTTTATTTCGTTGGTCAGCTAAGTACTTCGCTTTGTTACAAGAGACATTTGGGTATGAAAGATTTTTTTGTATAGAAGCAATAATAAATCCCACATATATTTCGAAGAATAGCATAAATAAAACAAAAACACACAGGCGATTAAACATTTTTCAAGTTATGTTTGTTGTTGCAGTAATGATTGTAAACATATGAAGTACACAATAGCTCCACAGGAATAAGAACAACAACAGCATCTCCAACAAATATTATGTCCAACACATAGAAAACCACATAATCACTTTTACAGTGTCCTTGTGCAGTGGCCAGCCAACAAAAATATAAATCCACACACACATCTGCCTTCATGCAAGGAGTCTCATATGGGCGGAACGTTGTAGGTTTGTATATTTGTTGCTTGCATTTACGTTAACGTCAAAACTTTCCCGTAGGTTTCATTTGTTTTGTCCGGATGGAATAGTAAATCTAGGAAACCATTCTATATTGTTTGTCTCTTGGCCAAATTTATGTGTGAATGCGAGTGGTTGTTGCTATTGTTGGCAAACTCACATTTTGTGTTTTAGTGCTTGTAAACAATTTGTAGAACAAAAAAAAAACTTTATCATCATCGTCGTCGGCCGCCATCATTGCCGTCCAGGTCAGTATTTTGGAGCAGAGCACCGTTTGCACTCTCCACATCTTCCCAATGTAATATAGCCTCAACAATGCAACATCCTCTTACGATCATCAACAATCCTTGTCTAGTATGCCCCTATATTGCCGTTAGTATAACTCCATAGTTATGGTCTAGGTAAAAAAGTGAAGTAAAACAAAACACATACATACAAAAATATAAAACAAAAGGAACCAAACATCACCATCACACATGTAGGAACTATGGAGCGAAAAAAGTTTGTGTTGAACTTATTTCTTCCCCCATTTGTCTGTAAATTGTTTTTGAGGTGTGTCTATGAATGAATGTATGTACATGTGCGAATTCGAGGGTGGTAAAAAAGAAATGGGAAAAATACTTCGAACTGAAGAAGTTGAGTCGATCTAGACATATGGGCACTTCCGCTGATAAAAGCCACAAAAGAGCGTTCACTCACGCGACTTTAGACATCACTACTAATAATGGGAAAACTCTGCGAATTGTGTGAATAATTTGATTTTTTAATATTCTTTACATGAATAAGAGATACCAAGCATTATTATTGTACTTTCAAAACTTCAAAATTTGACATATCCTTTATTTGCGAAGGATTTTTCTCGGTCACTCACGCGACATTTTAGATTTTGCTGTTTTCATTTCTGCAGTGTCTGCATTTATAGCTATTAAATTAGTATTTATGGTAAGAACAGGAAGAAAAACTAATAAAAGTGGTCTTTCTTTGTATTTTTTGCCTTTATTTTACGTATTTAATTAAGCACAATTAAAGAAGAAAATTCTTCGACTTTGGTTTACCTGTTTGCGGAAGTGCCCATATGTGTCCGTCTGTCCATTAAAATTATTAAACACGATACAGGCCACAGTTGTGGACCAATCGTCAGAAAATGTTATCAAAGAAGACTCCTTTTTTTGGAAAAACTGTTTTAAATCATTTACAATTGAGCAGAAACGGCTAGAATTGTCCAACAGGTGTCGTGTTCCACCAGGACAGAGCTAGGCCACATACACCTACAGTGAAACTTCGGGAGCTTTCTGCATCCGCCATACAGTTCGGACTTAGCACCAAGCGATTGCCATCATTTTCTCGCATTGCAAAATTTCTTTAAAGTTAACAAGTTGGTATCTAGGGAAGATTGTGAAAATCGACTACTAAAGTTTTTTGCAAATAGAGATCAGGAATTTTATGAGAGAGGCATTATGAAGTTACTTTTAAATGGCAACAAAACGGTACATTTTTGGCCCATATCGGACATTCCAAAGCAAGTTAAATAAAGTCCTAAAATTCATATAAAAATAATGGATTTCTTATTCCCCAAACTAAACAGTCGAGTACGGTTATAGCGAACTCGTAGGGACCAAGCAAATTAGTTCGTTATAGAAGAAGTTCGTAATATACGAAACGTATCATGGTGATGTGGACGAACTCAATGAAAAGTTTGAATTTCACGGCGTTTCAAATAATGAAGTTCTTAAATGCTTGAAAGAAGTTACATCTAACTCCATTGGTCCTGACGGAATTGACCTTAAGTTTGTACGAATACTACTCACTTCTGTACTGCAATACATAACATATCTTTTTAATTCCATACTCACTTCCAGCACATTTCCTAGTCGTTGGAAGCATGCAAAAATCATACCTATACCAAAATCAAATACGGAATTTGGAAATATTTGAAAAAATCGTGCAGGAACAAATGTCCGAGTATCTTCAAAGAAACTCACTGCTCAGTAATGTTCAATCGGGTTTTCGTACGGGGCAAAGCTGCACCACTGCTTATATAGAAGTTTCAGAGATTGACGAAAATAAGATATGTTTTCTTGTTTAGCTTGATCACTCAAAAGCATTTGATACCGTCGACCATCAAAATTTGTATTTTTAACTTCGTCGTTTTTTTTTTTTTTTTCCACCACTTCTACAAAACTAATTACGTTCTATATTTCAAATAGATCTCAGTCAGTTTACACTGGAATCTTATTCTCTAAACCTATGGCTGTAAAAAAAGGAGTCCACCAAAGATCCATCATAGGTCCGCTCCTCTTCTCCTTATACGCGAACGATCTTCCTGATCAACTTCACCATAGTCAAGCACACATGTACGCAGATGATGGGCAAGTATTTTTGAGTAGCTCCCTAAACAATATAAGTCAGTGTGTAGAAATTCTTAATCAGGATCTCTCTAGATTATGCGAGTGGGCTAAAACTAATGGCCTATTATTGAATCCGTTTAAATCAGAAGGCTTGATCATTCACAAAAACAGAAAAATAACATTGCAGCATGACATTCTTGTCAACAATTAAAAAATCGAGCCAGCGCCAAAAATCTTGGAGTAATTTTCAACAAATCATTAAGCTGGAACAGCCATATCAATGCTATCGTAGGACAAACCTACTCAAAATTAAGGGCTCTGTGGCTAACACATTCCATACCTGCAAATATTCGCTGTCTGCTGGCCAAAACCTTCCTAGTTCCATGCTTATTGTATGGTTGTGAGCTGTTTGCCAACTGTGATTTCCTCTGTCGTCACTAACTGAATGCCGCATTTAATAGCATAACACGATCGTGTATGGCCTAAGTAACAGACAAAATGTCTCACAGTATTCTAAATCCCTGTATGGAGTAAATTTCGACTCACTTCTTAAAATCAAATCTCTGCGACTCCTTCATAGAACTATTCTCAAACAAAAACCAACGTATAGGGGAAGAAAAACTATACCCTTTCGTCGGAAGAGCCTGGTTTCTGAGAGATAATTTTACATTGGCACGATACGCGATTGGAATGCTCTACCATCTGATCTGCAATGGATCAACAATATAACTAATTTCAAAAAACGGCTTGTACAACATAATTGAAAACGTTACGTTTGATCATACAATTTTTTGATTCACTAATCGTTCTTTTTGTTAACAATTGTAATAGAAACATTTGTTTACTTTTTATTGTAGTTCAATCTTTTTTTAATTTATGTCAACTCATGTTTTTAATGTATGTTGTTTTCCATAATGTATCCATTCTTTTACCACTTTTACAATATCTTAGATACTTATTATTAAAAAATTATGGACATGTGATTATATATAATCCTGTACTGCCACTTATAAGACTTTTGTCTTGTTGTACAGGAAAAACATTAATTAACTAATAAATAAATAAAATCCAAGGTAAGGCTTAACAGAAAAAATATATATGTAGTTAGACATTTCTAGGTTTTGTGTCCTTTTTGACAATTCTTAAGACGCTTCTCCTTTTCTTTAATGAATTCCACATTACAGCTGACATTTTTTTTTCTAAAGGTTAGAGGATGCAATGCATCTGTGCAAAAATTGTCAATATACGTCCACGTTTTCACATATACCTCATATAAAGATCTTAACCAATTTTCGGTATGTTAGAGGTTTTAGTCACATTTCCACACAAAAGTAGCTGTAATTCTGCATTCTGGTACTTGGAGGGCTAAAAACATATTGGCTGACAAATTTGGATATGGGTCCATGTTTTGATATAGCCCCAATATAAACTTCCCGCCACTTATTAAGAAGCTTTTAGAAGCGTTTTCCCACATAATGTGGTGTAATTTGACACTCTGGATTCATGGAGGGCC
>NW_026887927.1:0-9236 GCF_032173495.1 Musca vetustissima | reverse complement strand
TTCAGTAGGTTGTACCAAATTTCGTGCAAATCGAAAGATATTTAGGGACTTTGGTACCTCATTTACCTTAAATCGGACCAAAATATATATGGGAGCTATATCTAAATCTGAACCGATTTTTCCCAATTTCAATAGGGTTCGTCCTTGGGCCAAACAAATGAGCTGTGCCAAATTTTATCCAATTCGGATCATAAATGCGACCTGTACTTTGTTTACAATTTAACATGGGCAGACGGACAGACGGACGGACATGCATAAATCGACTTAGAAAGTGATTCTATGCATATTCTCAAAAGGAACCATGGGTCTCTCTCGATTATTTTTGCCTATTACAAACATATGCACAAAGACATAATACCCTGTACCATTTACATAAAACCGGTCAAAAATATATCTGGGAGCTATATCTAAATCTGAACCAATTTTTACGAAATTTAACACACATCTTTCTAGATTTCATTTAGTACGCTATGCCAAATTTCGTACAAATCGAAGGATATATAGGGACTTTGATGCACAATTTACATAAAATCGGGAGAAAATATATATGGGAGCTATTCTAACGCTGAACCTATTTTCACGAAACTTGACACACATCATTCTAGACCTAGTTCCGTAGGCTGTACCAAACTACGTGCAAATCGAAAGATATTAAGGGACTTTGGTACCTCATTTACCTAAAATCGGGCGAAACTATATATGGGAGTTATATCTACATCTGAACCGATTTTCACCAAACTTGGCACACATCATTCTGGACCTAGTACAGTAGGCTGTACCAAATTTCGTGCAAATCGAAAGATATTTAGGGACTTTGGTACCTCATTTACCTTAAATCGGACCAAAATATATACGGGAGCTATATCTAAATCTGAATCAATTTTTCCCAATTTCAATAGGGTTCGTCCTTGGGCCAAACAAATGAGCTGTGCCAAATTTCATCCAATTCGGATCATAAATGCGACCTGTACTTTGTTTACAATTTATTTTTGCCTGTTACAAACATATGCACAAAGACATAATACCATGTACCACAGTGTGGTGAAGGGTATAAAAACTAGCCAATATTTATAATTTTTTGGTAACAAGATTTGCTACCCAATGTAAATTCAAAGTACCAATTTGATTATAAAACATTCACAAACTCCCAATAATATCGAATAAAGGGGCTATACCAAAACGGGGGGCTATACCTATGAGTAAGTGCAATGTATATGCAAACTTTCAAAGCTATATCTTATATATTGGGAGCTCTTTCGGGATTTAAACAGGCAGATGGATATGCATAAATCGACATTCAGATCCAGAGCAATATACCTTATGGGATCTTCGGTAAATACGTCGACGTGTTCCGAACGGAATAATATACGTTCACGCCTATACACTATAGGCGTTTTTATACCCTTCACCACACTGTGGTACAGGGTATTATGTCTTTGTGCATATGTTTGTAACAGGCAAAAATAATCGAGATAGACCCATGGTTCCTTTTGAGAATATGCATAGAATCACTTTCTGAATCGATTTATGCATGTCCGTCCGCCTGTCCGTCTGTCCATGTTAAATTGTAAACAAAGTACAGTTCGCATTTATGATCCGATTTGGATGAAATTTGGCACAGCTCATTTGTTTGGCCCAAGGACGAACCCTATTGAAATTGGGAAAAATCGGTTCAGATTTAGATATAGCTCCCATATATATTTTTGCCCGATTTACGGACTTTAGACCCTGAAAATCTTTTGATTTGCACGAAATTTGGCATAGCGTACTGAATTGAGCCACGAAAGATGTGTGCCAAGTTTCGTAAAAATCGGTTCAGATTTAGATATAGCTCCCATATATAGTTTCGGCCGATTTTTGGTAAATGGCGTACCAAAGTCCCTATATATCTTTCGATTTGCACGAAATTTGGCATAGCGCACTGAATTAAGTCTAGAATGATGTGTGCAAAGTTTCGTGAAAATCGGTTCAGATTTAGATATAGCTCCCGTATATATCTTCCTCCGATTTAAGGTAAATGGTGTACCAAAGTCCTTATATATCTTTCGATTTGCATGAAATTTGGCATAACGTACTGAATTGAGGCTAGAATGATGTGTGCCACGTTTCGTGAAAATCGGTTCAGATTTAGATATAGCTCCCATATATAGTTTCGGCCGATTTTTGGTAAATGGCGTACCAAAGTCCCTATATATCTTTCGATTTGCACGAAATTTGGCATAGCGTACTGAATCGTATTTTTGCCCGATTTACGGACTTTAGACCCTGAAAATCTTTTGATTTGCACGAAATTTGGCATAGCGTACTGAATTGAGCCACGAAAGATGTGTGCCAAGTTTCGTAAAAATCGGTTCAGATTTAGATATAGCTCCCATATATAGTTTCGGCCGATTTTTGGTAAATGGCGTACCAAAGTCCCTATATATCTTTCGATTTGCACGAAATTTGGCATAGCGCACTGAATTAAGTCTAGAATGATGTGTGCAAAGTTTCGTGAAAATCGGTTCAGATTTAGATATAGCTCCCGTATATATCTTCCTCCGATTTAAGGTAAATGGTGTACCAAAGTCCTTATATATCTTTCGATTTGCATGAAATTTGGCATAACGTACTGAATTGAGGCTAGAATGATGTGTGCCACGTTTCGTGAAAATCGGTTCAGATTTAGATATAGCTCCCATATATAGTTTCGGCCGATTTTTGGTAAATGGCGTACCAAAGTCCCTATATATCTTTCGATTTGCACGAAATTTGGCATAGCGTACTGAATTGAGCCACGAAAGATGTGTGCCAAGTTTCGTAAAAATCGGTTCAGATTTAGATATAGCTCCCATATATAGTTTCGGCCGATTTTTGGTAAATGGCGTACCAAAGTCCCTATATATCTTTCGATTTGCACGAAATTTGGCATAACGTACTGAATTGAGCCTAGAATGATGTCTGCCCAGTTTCGAGAAAATCGGCCCAGATTCAGATATAGTTTCGTCCGATTTCATGTAAATGGTGCACCAAAGTCCCTATATATCCTTCGATATATTTGGATAGAGCTTCCATATATATTTTCGCCCGATTTTAAGTAAATTGGACATCAAACTCTTCATGCTAGTCAGGTTGACATCAAATTTTGCACAACGTACAAAATTGAGCATAGAATTACGTAGTTGCGTTTTCTAGAAGTACAGACATAGCCCAACAGATAACCTATTTATATTTGATTGAAGTCGATTTATATAACTTATGGATATATAGGTAGATTCACATTTAGATAAATATCACATATTTTATTTCATCCAATTTCATGTTAATAGTCCTGTTTAATATATCCATAGTGGTGAAGGGTATCATATAGTCGGCCCCGTCCGACTTTACTACTTTCCTTACTGGTTTTCTTTTAGGATACCATACTTATTTAAGAAAAATGCCTTTTCTGAAATTCTACCAAAAATCTTAAAGAAATCGGGTGTGACGCAACTCTTGTGAAATATATACCAATTTCGTTGTTTATAAACAGATTTAAAACACATTCCATCATTATTACTTGGAAGCCATTATATTATAGTTTGTGCAAAATGTACACATTTCACTATTGTCGACAATGACATAACAACGACATAAAACTAAACTTTTCAATTAGCCAACAATTTCTATTGAATGTGATGCCAGGCCGGGAATAAAAAACTTTGCGCTCGGCTTTTAGTTCTTTGCGTCTCCCCCGTAATGTAGAGGTCATTAAAAGGGAATGAAAAATAATATGTTGGTGACATAATGAAAAAGTCATAACTGTCAGGACGAGGGAAATTTATGACACGCATATTAATTATGCTCACGATTCGTTTTGCATTAATGTGTATATACAACTTTATGAAGTTGTTGTTGCTTTTAAAGCATCGTCATTAGAACAACAATACAACATAATATCTATCACTCCAATATTCCAAGCGAACTTTTCTAGCAACTTATGTAAAATAAAAGTTATGGACAAAATCAATTTTCCCACAACATTTTCTGTTCTCTAAACAATGGCATATTCACCACAAAAGAAGAAACTAATTATTTTTCCTAAACATTGAGAAGGCTTCTTGTCATTTTCTATAACCGAACGAGAGTGAATTTTCTTAGTTTTTCATTGAACTTGGTTGAAATATGTTGATTCAATATCAAGCTGATGTTAAGGACATGTCGAAGAGTAAGTGGGTAGATGATTTTTATCATCTATGCGACCAAATCACGCAATCAGTTTCGAAATTTAATATTGAATATTATAGGTATAAGCATATTTAATTTCCTACTTTGTTAGATGTATTGAAAAAAAAAATCTTACTCATAGATATATGAAACCAGTAAGACAAATTCAAAAGTCGGAAGGAGCCTCTATATGATACCTCTCACCACTTTGGATATACACCGATATAAACCAAGTACAACAATATAACTTTTGAGAATATGCATAAAATCACTTTCTGAGTCCATTTATGCATGTCCGTCCGTCTGTATATGTTAAATTGTAAACAAAGTACAGGTCGCATTTATGATCCGGATGAATTATGGTACAGCTCACTTATTTGACCCAAGGACGAACCCTATTGAAATTGGAGAAAATCGGTTCAGATTTAGATATAGCTCCCGTATATAGTTTCGTCCGATTTAAGGTAAATGGGGCACCCAAGTCCCTATATATCTTTCGATTTGCATGAAATTTGGCACAGAGTTCTGAATTAGGTCCAGAATGATGTGTGGTAAGTTTTGTGAAAATCGATTCAGGTTTATATATATTGAAGAAGATCGGTTCAGATTTAGATATAGCTCCCGTATATAGTTTCGTCCGATTTAAGGTATATGGTGCACCCATGTCCCTAAATATCTTACGATTTGCATGAAATTTGGCACAGAGTTCTGAATTTGGTCCAGAATGATGTGTGCTAATTTTCATGAAAATCGATTCAGATTTGTATATAGCCCCCATTTATAGTATTGTCCGATTTTATGTAAAAATTTTGCATAGTATAGTGAACTGTGTCTATATAGTACATGTGTGATGTGTGTCAAATTTCGAGAAAATCATTTCAGATTTAGATATAGCTCCTACATATATTTTCGTCCGATTTAAGGTAAATGGGGCACCAAAGACCCTGTATATCATTCGATTTGCACAAAAATTAGCACGATGTACTCAATTGAGTTTCGAGTTTCGAGAAAATCGGTTAAGATTTAGATATAGCTCCCATATATAGTTTTGTTCGAATTTATTTAAATGGTGCACCAAAATCGATTTGTGCGAAGTTTTGCATAGTGTACTGAATTGAGTCTAGAATGATGTGTGACAAATTTCGAGAAAATTGGGTCAGATTTACATATAGCACCCATATATATTTTCGTCCAATTTAAGGTAAATGGAGCTCCAAAGTCCCTATATATCTTTCGATTTGCATGGAATTTGGCATAGGGTACTGAATAAGGTCCAAAATTATGTGTGCTATGTTTCGTGAAAATTGAATCAGATTTATAGTTCGCTCCCATATATATATATGTTCGTGTGATTTAATGTAAATTTTGCACTAAAGACCCAAAGTTTGACCGACCGGCACACAATTTTGTACAGTATACTGAAGATACTAGAATTGAATGTTTTATACGTTGAATAATTCTAGCAACCTCTCTATATATTTGTTCGCTCATTACAAATGTATTTACAGAAATTTTGTGGTTTTTTTCTGTATTTGTATTTACACTTGATGTTGTTGTCCTGCATTTTCATGGGGATTTTCGTGCCTTTAAGATGGAAATCTGTACCTACCGTGTGTTAAGATTCGAGAAAATCGGGTTAGATTTAAGTTCGTTCAATTTCATGTCAATGTTCCTTCTAAAAGGCGACATCTGTTAGAATACATATGTAGAATATAAAGTGGTGAAGGGTATCATATAGTCGGCCCAGTCCGACTTTACTACTTTCCTTACTGGTTTTTAAATAGAAAAATTAGAAATGCGTGCTGTCATTTTTTAATAACATAAAAAAGGTTTATCGGGGCAAGAAAATTATAATCATATGGTTAATGTGTTAGGTGAAAGTGATCCTTCATATGCAACAGTAAAAAATTGGGTTGCTGAATTTAAACGTGGTCGTACAAGCATTGAAAATGAACACTTATTGGACGTCCAAAAACAGCAACAACAACAGAAATTGTGGCCAAAGTGCAATGGGCTGCAGCAGGAGGAAGTGCCCCAAAGAAGGCAAAAACAATTCAATCGGCTGGAGGGGTTATGGCAACGGTTTTTTGGGACTTCAAAGGTTTTTATTGATTGACTATCTGCAAAAGGGTAAACAAAAACAACACAAAAAATAATTTTCATCAAGAAAACGCACCAGCGCACACCAGTGTTTTAACAATGGCTAAATCAACTAATGAAACTACGAGTTGCTTGACCACCCACCTTACTCTCCTGATTTAGCTCCCAGTGACTTTTACTTGTTCCCAAATCTAAAAATAATCCTTGCTGGCAATTTTTTTGCCTCAAATGAAGATGCCATTACAGTTGTAAACCTCTATTTTAAAGATCTTCAGAAAAACAATTTTAATCAAGGAATGATAAAAATAAAGGGTATAAATGTTTTCGATTATTTAACGGATCGTATAATTATCTGTAATTATCGGGTACTTGCGAACTTCTAGGTAAACATAACACATATTTTGTGGCGAGTACGTATATTTTGTAGCGATGCTCTACTTATTTATTACTCTGCAAACCCCATGCAATATGATGAACTAACGCAGAAAGGTAACCCAATTTAAAAAGGAAAATGTCGGATTGTCAATTTCTTCCCTTATACTGGTGCATATCCTTTAATTTGTTAACACCTGTAATTACCTACAACGGAAAAGAATTGTACTCAATAAATTAATAATAAAACTTGCAATCCCTATATATGTTCCGGAATTATTATGCAAGTAGGAGACCATCGAGACAAATTGTTGCTGTGATTATTTATTGTGGTTAATTTGTTGTAGCCGGTTACCTTATTTTGCTATTCGCCACACACAATGTCAACATGTTAATTAACACAATTAGTAAATTTAGACGTTGTCCTTTTTGTATGTGTTGTTTTCTACTCTATGTTTGTCCGAAGTAAATAAGTAAGGGTACGTTTGTCCATCGCCAATTTTGTTATGTGGGTGTGATTATTTGTTTGTATTTTTGTTTTTTACCATCATTGCGTTATGTTTTCATCCTTCTTTCGTATTAATAGCTTTTTTGTTCGGTATGCTTGTCATTTTATGGATATTATCCTGAGGCTATTCAGTTCCATGAGACAACATTTATTTTACTAAAAGGGACATATTTTAATTTAACGTTTGGGAAAAATTAAGTTATGTTGGAAAAGGATATAAGGGTATGGGGCGATGTTGTGGGGAATATTTATTTTGTCAGTAATTAATTTTTTTGTTGGTAAATATTGCTATTTGTGTAAATAGTTGGGAGTAATTATTTAATTAATATCAATGTCAAAATTATATTTATTAAATTTTTTCAATAATACTTTTGCTTTCGTTAATAGCTAAAAAATCTGTTGCTATATTTCAACGCATAATTATGAAAGGTAGTCTCATTTGAGAAATTAATAATGACAACACTTTTTAATATGTAGCTCATATTTCAATTTCCAATAAAATTCAAAAAAAACCAGTGAGCGGAGCAGTATAGTCGGACGGGGCCGACCATACGATACCCTACACAACTACCACGGAACTCAAATTCTCTGCGGATGTTTATTCCGAGACTGGGCAATATTTCGTGATATTTGCACCCTCTTCCTCACACTGACATATTTTCCGAATATTACGAGTATTCAGTACAGATATTGTCCAGATTCAATTCACCGTGGGTTGTGTTGTGATGTTCGGCTTTCATTTGAGGTCTATAGATCGACTCGAAAATAACACAAAAAATTAAGTTTTCGGTCCACTTCATTCCAAAATTATTATCTGATCATCACCGAAAATTATAGGCGTTGTCCTTGACCATAACTGGAACCTCATAGAACATTTGAAAGCGATCAGCGCTATAGTTCCGCTCTCCAGAGTGATAATGGGTTACTAAATAATATACGAATACGGAGATACCTGTAAATATTTAGGTGTAACTCCCACATCCGAGCACATACAACAATATAATTGGTCTTAATTTAAAGGTCAACCACTCCTCTTGGATATAATATCAACTTCTCGGGTATATGTCTTTTCGGTATATACGTTATAGAATACAAATTTTGTCATTTTTCACACAAAAGCCAGGGTCCATTTGACCCGCTAAATATTGACCGATCTTTCTCCAAACAGGCATGCTTATTGTTTGGCCCGATCCGCTTCTCCATGCAAAATTTCACGATGTTCGGACCATTGTTGCGGCCTCTGGAGGGACCAGAAAATCAGACAAAAATAAAGTTTTTGGTCCATTTCATCCCCTAAATATTAACCGATCTTTTCCAAAAACAATAGGGGTCTTCATTGGCCAGAACCCATTCTACATGCAAAATTTTGTGAAGATTGGTCCATAACTGTGGCCTGTATCGTGTTTACAAATTATAATGGACAGACGGACGGACACACATGTCTAGATCGATTCAGCTAGTCGAGATATGAGGATCGGTATACTTAAAGGTGGGTCTAGGACCAATATTTCGCGGCATTACAAACTTTGTGGCGTGCACGAAAACCAATAATCCAATCCGTTCCAAATTTTGACACGTTTCTCTGTACCACACTGTTGTACAGGGTATTATTTCTTTGTGCATATGTTTGTAACACGCAAAAGAAAATGAGATGGACACATGGTTCCTTTTTAGAATATGCATAGAATCACGTTTTAAGTCGATTTATGCATGTACGTCCGTCTGTCTGTCAATGTTAAATTGTAAACAAAGTACAGGTCGCATTTATGATCCGATTTGAATGAAATTTGGCACAAGTCACTTATTTGGCCCAAGGACGAACCCTATTGAAATTGGGACAAATCGGTCCAGATTTAGATATAGCTCCCAAATATATTTTCGTCCGATATAATGTAAATGGTGTATATATCCTTCGATTTGCACGAAATTTGGCATAGCGTAATGAATTATATCCAGAATTATGTGTGTTAAGTTTTCTGGAAATCGGTTCAGATTTAGATATAGCTCCCATATTTATTTTCGTCCGATTTAAGGTAAATGGTGCGCCAAACACCCTAAATATCTTTCGATC
>NW_026887926.1:0-9406 GCF_032173495.1 Musca vetustissima | reverse complement strand
ACCGGTTTTCAAAATTTCTCACGTTTTGTATGCAAATTTTTTTATATGTTTTTTTTTAGTTTTTGTATTTATTACAGCGCCTATGATATTAAAAGAATTTAAATAATTCAGTGCAAAACAAAATCTTTTATAGTAAAAAAAATGAAAATAATGTGGACGAGACTGTTCTGTCGTGGACAGATATTCGACACGCACCATGTAACCGGTTTCATTCAACGCGTGTCATTTTAAGCTATAAACAAATGTGAACGGTCAACGATGTAAGGCGAACATGTGAATGCCCTGTAGCAAAGATTAGTAATCAGGAATGTAAATAAAATTAAAAAAAATAGATGATATTCAAAGAATGTTCTGCTTCTTCATTGATAGAAAATGTTATTCAAGAAATTAGTGAAACTGTTATTGAATTAAAATCGAATGAATAATGAAAACGAAATGTGGTAGTAAAAGGGTTCTTATTTAAGAATTCGAAAAAGAAAAGATTTTAAGATTTGTATATAGTATTGTAAAGGTTATATGAAAGAATGGATTTGGAACAAATAACAAAGAAGGTAAATTCTAATTTGTAAGTCGCTGTGAAAAATCTTGTCAAATCATCAGGGGTTTTTTTATCAAACCAAAAAAGTGTTCATTATTATCGGAATAATTTTTCGAACCTGTGTTACAAAGAGGACGACAAACGCACAATACCTGTTATATATATATGTTTAATTCAACTCAAAGCTACAGTGCATGTATAGTGCCTCGCATTGACACAAAGAAACCGGTAGGTAGTTAGGTTGCTTGCCAGACATAAGAAGTGTTAAATTATGGCATGTCTTCTGCATTTCAATACAATGGAATACTTTCAGATAGGATCTCTTTGACAACAATGGTCGGACGCTTGAAGATCCGTTTCACTATTTTCCATGAATATTTTTTCGCCTCAATAATTAAAATAATATATATGCAATTACTAACCAATCAACCCAATAATTTAATGCCAACTACTTGCAACTGCATACATACAGATATAATACGGAATGACGTAGTTTTGGTCGAGTTTGCTTCTTTTGTATTCCTTGTAATATTTTCTGTCAACTTAAACAAAGAATCTAGAAAATAATGTTTACTTTATATTATTTAATTTGTAATAAACAAATTTTCCTGTTGATTTGGGGGAATTTTCTGGTTTGGTTTTTTTTTTACAAAATGGGGGATTTATTGTAGAGGCTTGGCATTTTTCCGTAAACATAAGAGATTTGTTGATGCAAAAATTGTTTACATTAATTTGAATTGCTGGTTTTTAATTAATTTAATTGGAATTGTAAATATTTCTTTGTGATACAAAGTGGTAGATTAAATTATGATTATCCTTAATATGTATGAGTGGCTTACTCTAGTGGTTAACTAAAGTCTATCTATGTATATATCTATACTAATAAAAAAGTAATGTGATTGACTGACTTAAGGATTCATCAACGCCCAGACAAAACATCTGAAAATAGATTATTGGAATTTTGGGTGAGGGCCACTTTTGGTCCAAAGATGTCAGATAAGGCACAAGAACGGCACGAAAAGTACTAAATATTGGGCCATTTGATTTGGAGAACCGGTAGAGCTAGAACTCTTAAATTTGAAATGAGGGCCACAGATGGAGTGTAGGATAGATGTACCAAAGGAAATTTTTTTTACATTCCAACTATAAGTATCCGAAAATGTACTATTTTTTTTTTTTCAATTTCGCGAATGGATGTGAATGGATAGAGCTAAAAACTTGAAATTTGGAATGCGAATTAAGATTGAAAAGTAGGGTCGATACAAGGAGGTGATTTTGAATGCGAGTAGTCATGTCTACGAAAAGTACTAAACTGTACTAAATTTGGTACAATTTGAATTTAGAGAAACGGATGAAACTGGAAACCTGAAATTTGAAAATAACATTGCCATCGAAGTGTATGATTCGAAATTTGGAAATAAGATTACAACTGCATTGTAGAACTGCAGGTATGTTGGTAGTTTGAGAAATTCGTACTGATGTGTACTAAATTTGGTACAATTTCAATTTTGGGTGAACCAATGGAGCTGGAATACTGACATTTGTAAATAAGACCACTGTTGGGGTATTTAGGAGGTTTTAAAAATTCCAACTAATGTGTACTAAATTTTGGTACAAGTGTACTAAATTTGGTACAATTGGTATTTTGGTAAATTCGTACTGATGCGTACAAAATTTGGTGCAATTTGAATTTTGGGTGAACCAACGGAGCTGGAATCCAGAAATTTGCAGTTTTTTTGGAAATAAGTATTACAACAGTACAAAGGGCACTAACTAATACAAAATTTAGTATTGATCTAGACTTCTGTTGCGGTCAAAATTGGTGGGTAGTGTTGAGATATGCAGAAAATTTTGAAAATACGTACTATAAGAGAACATAGGTATTAAATATTACTAAAATTTTAATTATGGTGGGTATTGGTTTTTAAATAATTCCCACATCCGCTGACGAAGTAGCAGACATATGCTAGAAAATTGTTCAAGCTAGAATTTTGAAATTTTGCGATGAAGGTCACTCTTAGTCCAAGGGTGCCAGATAAGTATGGGTTTTTGAACATTCGTACAAAAACTTCGAAAAGTATCAAATATGGTGCCACTTATATTTGTAGAACCGGTAGAGATAGAACTCTTAAATTTGAAATGAGAGCTGATGATGGAGTGTTGGATACAGTACCAACGAGTTTTTTTTTTTGGAAATTCAAACTATAATTAACCGAACAGTACTAAAATGTACTAAATTTGGTATAATGGGCTTATTATTGTATTCAGATAAGCGGAACTTTTGTAGGTTAAAAAAAATTACCTATATTGAATTTTTTAGGGATAATCAATTTTCTTTCCCCAGAACCTGGAGTACCTGTTCGGGGATGTACCTGAGGCTAAAACCAAAATACCGAAAGTTGTGGGGGAACTTTATGTCAAGGCACCTATTAAATGTGCCAAGAATTTTATTTTTCTTCGTTTTTCTGGTAGCTCTAGAGAACCCGAACCCAACACTACGAAATTTTATACGGACCAACAATTGATTGCTTAAGTGGAGCAAGAACTGTGTGTGAAAGATGACGAAATGTGCATTGTACGTCGTATATATTTACTCTGGAAATGCATAGACCGAAAATGTAGAGAGTATATCCAAGAGTAGTGGTTGACCTTTAAGTGATACCAAGTATATTGATATTGATGTATGTACTCTGATATTACCTAATATTAATATTATCTCCCTTTCAGATATGATATTTTTGCAAGTTCTGGACGATGTTCAATAATGACACTTATATTTTTAGCTGACTATCGGTTAATTTTTGTGGGGTTAAATAGACCCAATTCTTTATTTGTTATTATTTTCTTAATCACCCTATAAATCATATGTAAGATCCAAATACAGTGAAATTTTAAACGGGAAGTATATCATGTTAGCGAATGAGCTTGCATGGTTATAGGTTAGAAAAAGGAGTTTTTACTTTTAACATTATTTTTAATTTTATCGAGGTGGTCGGATATACTAAAATATACACTTGGTTTTATATATGCTAATATTGTTAAGTGTTGTTTGAAGAACATTTTCCTTTTTTGATAACACCTTGTAAATTTCTGGTCAATTTAAATGTTTCTGGGACCCTACATTAGTTTTGTGTTTACTTTCTGATACTACTGGTTAATACCATTTTTATTTAGATATTAGATGGTTTAGATGGTTGTTACGCGAATATCTAATTTAAACTTATATTGGCGAGGATACTGGGTATCCAGAAGGAAATATTCACAAGAGGTCAAGTTTTGTAAGTTTGGCTCTTTTGCAGGTTGAATCGAATGAGAAATATGTTTGTAAAACATATTCTCTCTTTATCTCGAGTCCTTCTGCATCTTTCTTGTCCTTTTTTCGAACGTAAACTAAAAAAATCAAGGCGAGATTTTTTGATCTCCAAATATTCTACAAAAATGTCCCTTATAAAATTTT
Organism: Musca vetustissima; assembly: GCF_032173495.1. NCBI lineage: Eukaryota > Metazoa > Arthropoda > Insecta > Diptera > Muscidae > Musca > Musca vetustissima. The sequence goes on along the minus strand of NW_026887926.1, from coordinate 5,411 downwards.
AGATATGGCCTCCAAAGACGACAAATCGACATTCGTATGGTTTTATCGTGATTTTTCACTTTTACCCGTTCTTTCCTAAGAAAAAGTTTCGCTAGTATTTTGAAAATACAAATTATGGAAGGCTCTTTTATAGTTTTTTTTTTATATAAACACTGTACAGCATTTTCTTTTTAACACTATGGAGTATACTTGAACTACTATTTGTATAGTACGTGAGAAATTCAATTTTTATTATATTTTGTTTGTCTTTACTTGCAACTACAAACAATTCACTATTTTTACACTTTTCTTTATTTTGTTTGTTACTCACTTGGTATTTTTGATTGATTTCAAAGAATTGTGGTATTCGAACAAAATTGGTTAGACTTAAACAAGTGATTGTTTCGACTGTTAATTTGCGAATGATGTCTTCTCGATGGTTTATTGTGGTTTATATAGTTGCAAATTTTTTACTTATAAATTAGTGGCGGTCATCTCAAATTTCATTTGACAACTCCAATAACTGTGATTTCTCGAACGGAAGTTATCCTCTTAATAGTTTTACAAAGTGCTGTACTTCCGAATTAAATTAGGATTTGTCTTAGTTTTTTTTTTCGTTAAGTGAAAATCACCATTGGTGGTAGTGTACAAACGCATCGGTGACATATGTGTAGTTGTGGATAATAGCGAGAGGCTAAGTGAGTGATGTTAAGCCTGTTAATGGGGATACTATTAAGTTTAACTGGTGTTGCTAATAAAGGGTTTATATTATTTCAACATATGATATTTAGGCCGTCACAATCATAATGCTATTAGCAATAAATTTCAAGACCTCCTCTGAATTTGAAGGTTTATGTACATCTGTTGCTGATGTGTTTGCAAAATTTAAAGTCTTAAAAAGATATTTGTAATTTCAGTATATTTCAATAAAATTGAATATATTGTATTTCAAATATTTTTAACAATTCCACATATTATTTTTAAACGATGTTATACTATCCACAATATGCTAGAGTGTATACTAAATTATTCCATATGTTTGCAACACCTCCAAATATTTTTTGGGGACCCCACAATATATTTTAATGTTGATTTAGCCATTTCCACTTTGGAATCACTATAGATATCGCAATGTTTGGCACATGCCTAGAGTACGGAATGTCACTTACATTCGTGAGAAAGTGCGGCAAAGCCTTCAAAATAATGAACAATTTTTTATGAGGTATGTGTCAAAACATAGATTTATATTTTGAAGAACTATTTCCATATAGGTATATGTTTCGGCAAGAGTACAATCCATTTTCGGAATTTGGAAGGTTTCAACTATGTTTCTCCAACGAAGAGGCTGTAATTTGTCATCTCAGATTCCCGTTGAATAAAAATGGAAAACTTGGTCCATATTCAATGGCTGTAATTTGATATATCCAAATTTACCAGAAAAAAATTATTGCTATTTTCATATAGGTCCATAACTGTTGGCCGAACGTTGATTACAAACGTATACTGCCCTTAAAACATAGCTGTGTATGGTAGAATATGTTCAGGTAATATGTTATGTTTGGCTGTAATTAAAAGATATTCATTAAAATATTTTGGGTGGCGTAGGGGATGATGATACCAAGCAACGGCTCTGATTGGCTTTAACATGGCGAAGCCCAGGCTTATCTTGGTCCCTCTTTCATCTCAATTGTGGACACTGACCTCCCCGTGGTGCCACCTGGGGAGCTATTATCATCACCCGATGAAATAGTGAGCTAACATGTGCCGCGAGTTCACCCATAAGAACTATAAAAAAATGGGTTGAGGCGTCGGGTTAGTTGCCCACCCTCGGAAAACCCAACCTACTATGAAAAAGCAAAGAAAAAGAAACCCAAACCCCCTAATGTTGACGAGCCCCGCAAACGTATAAAGGACCACGATCTGCGAATCTGCACTTGGAATGTGCGCACGTTGTACAGAACAGGGGCAGTGTTCGCTTTGGCGGATATACTCAAGAAGTACAAAGCCGATATTATTGCCTTACAGGAAATGCGATGGAAAGGGACAGGCGTAAGTAAATCAGACGATTACGCCCTGTATTATAGCTGCCATGAAACGAGACATGAATTTGGCTGCGGATTTATGGTTAACAGGAGAATAAAAGACCTTGTCTCCAGATTCACTCCAGTAGATGAGCGAATTGCTATAATCCGTATAAAAGCGAAGTTCTTTTACATCAGTCTAATTTGCGCCCATGCTCCGACCGAAGAAAAAGATGAACAGACCAAAGACATATTTTACGAGCGCCTAGAAACAGCCTATGACCGTTGCCCTGGCCATGACATTAAAATTCTGCTAGTAGATTTTAATGCAAAAATCGGAAGGGAAATATCTTTGGCCCCACCGTCGGAAAATTCAGCCTTCATGAAAAAACATCCGACAACGGCATGAGGTTGATTGACTTCGCGGCAGCAAAAAACATGGTAGTTAGCAGCACCAGATTCAAGCATCTCGATATACACAAGGCCACCTGGATTTCTCCTGATCAAGTAACGAGAAATCAAATTGATCATGTTGTGATAGACGGAAGGCATTCATCCAGTGTTTTAGACGTCCGATCGATCCGAGGAGCGAATATCGATTCGGACCATTACCTTGTGGCAGCCAAGGTACGCACCCGTCTTAATGTTGCAGCAAAGGTGCGATCTAATACAACACGGAAACTCGACGTCGAAAAGCTGCAAACACAACAGGTAGCGGAGGCCTACTCCGCTCAACTTACCCATCTGCTTGAAGAAATCACTTCTTGTCCCGGTAATAGTATAGAAGCACAATGGCAAAGAATTGTCCACTCCCTACAAACTGCAGCAAAAAGAACAATTGGGTACCAAAAACCACCACCAAGAAACCCATGGTACGATCAGGAGTGTCGTAATGCTACTGATGTGAAAAACGCAGCGTATAGGGCAACCCTGCAGACAGTAGCAACACGTAACGTGATGGAGAATTATCGGGAGAAAAGGAGAGAGGAGAAACGTGTTTTCAGAAAAAAGAAGAAAGAACAAGAAAAACGTGAGCGTGAGCAAATCGAGATGTACAGGAGTCAGAATGAAGTCCGAAAATTTTACCAACGAGTAAAACACCAAACCGAAGGCTTTGGTGCAGGCACATCCTCCTGTAGAGATGAAGAAGGAAACCTGGTGACAGATACAGACAGCGTGTTGAGGATCTGGAAGGAGCACTTCGAAAAGCTACTAGTATCAAATAGTGGCGATGAAGAAGATACCCCAGAACCAATAAGAGATGATGGTATAGAGTGTATACCACCTAGCCAAGATGAGGTCATAAAAGCAATTAATCGGCTCAAGAACAACAAAGCAGCAGGAGCCGATGTGTTACCAGCCGAACTATTCAAGACTGGTGGCCAGATGCTGGTCAGGAGCATGCACCAGCTGATTAGCACAATTTGGCTAAATGAATGCATGCCCAATGATTGGAACCTCAGCATCCTGTGTCCCGTGCACAAAAAAGGAGACAAGACGATATGTGCCAACTATAGAGGAATAAGTCTCCTTCCCATCGCATATAAAGTGCTATCCAGTGTGCTGTGTGAACGATTGAAGCCAATGGTCAATGACATCATCGGACCATACCAATGCGGCTTCAGACCTGGCAAATCCACCATTGACCAAATCTTCACTCTGCGCCAAATCCTGGAAAAGACCCACGAAAAACACATCGACACATACCACCTATTTGTCGACTATAAAGCCGCATTCGACAGAAACCCATGGTACGATCAGGAGTGTCGTAATGCTACTGATGTGAAAAACGCAGCGTATAGGGCAACCCTGCAGACAGTAGCAACACGTAACGTGATGGAGAATTATCGGGAGAAAAGGAGAGAGGAGAAACGTGTTTTCAGAAAAAAGAAGAAAGAACAAGAAAAACGTGAGCGTGAGCAAATCGAGATGTACAGGAGTCAGAATGAAGTCCGAAAATTTTACCAACGAGTAAAACACCAAACCGAAGGCTTTGGTGCAGGCACATCCTCCTGTAGAGATGAAGAAGGAAACCTGGTGACAGATACAGACAGCGTGTTGAGGATCTGGAAGGAGCACTTCGAAAAGCTACTAGTATCAAATAGTGGCGATGAAGAAGATACCCCAGAACCAATAAGAGATGATGGTATAGAGTGTATACCACCTAGCCAAGATGAGGTCATAAAAGCAATTAATCGGCTCAAGAACAACAAAGCAGCAGGAGCCGATGTGTTACCAGCCGAACTATTCAAGACTGGTGGCCAGATGCTGGTCAGGAGCATGCACCAGCTGATTAGCACAATTTGGCTAAATGAATGCATGCCCAATGATTGGAACCTCAGCATCCTGTGTCCCGTGCACAAAAAAGGAGACAAGACGATATGTGCCAACTATAGAGGAATAAGTCTCCTTCCCATCGCATATAAAGTGCTATCCAGTGTGCTGTGTGAACGATTGAAGCCAATGGTCAATGACATCATCGGACCATACCAATGCGGCTTCAGACCTGGCAAATCCACCATTGACCAAATCTTCACTCTGCGCCAAATCCTGGAAAAGACCCACGAAAAACACATCGACACATACCACCTATTTGTCGACTATAAAGCCGCATTCGACAGCCCTATTCGTTCTGAGGTGTTTAAAGCCATGTCTGCGTTCGGCATTCCTGCAAAATTAATACGGCTATGCAGGATAACTTTAAGTGGCACAAGGTCAGCCGTTAAAGTAGGAAAGGACCTATCGGAGCCCTTCAATACCGAACGAGGATTCAGACAAGGTGACAGTTTGTCGTGTGATCTTTTTAACATCCTACTGAAAAAGGTCATACGAGACGCAAAGGTGAACAGAAATGGCACTCTGTACACCAAACAACATCAGTTACTCGCCTACGCCGATGACATCGATATAATGGGTCGAACATTGCGAGCGGTAACAGCCACCTTTGAACAAATTGAAAAGGAGTCTGCCAAAGTGGGTCTGGCAGTAAACGGCGAGAAGACCAAGCTGATGGTATCAACGCGCAAGAGGTCCAGTAGACTCGGACCAACTGTGGAACTTGAGAACTACAGCTTCGAGGTAGTTAAAGACTTTATATACCTTGGTACCGCCATAAATAAAACGAATAATATCAGTTTTGAAATTCGGAGAAGGATTGTGATGGCCAACAGATGCTACTATGGTCTAAGTAAGCAGTTTAGAAACAAGGCCACCTCTCGCCAGACCAAACTCACACTTTACAGGACGCTGATTCTACCCGTGCTATTATATGGATCAGAAGCATGGGTACTTGCGCAAGCAGACGAGGCAGCGCTTGGGGTGTTTGAGAGAAAAATTCTCCGAAAGATCTACGGGCCGATCTGCGTCGACGGTGAATATCGGCGTCGAATGAACCACGAGCTCTACAATTTA
>NW_026887925.1:0-9359 GCF_032173495.1 Musca vetustissima | reverse complement strand
GTTTTCTACACAAAGTCCCCACTTTTTTCCACAACATGGCGTTTTCTACACAGACTCCCCATTGTCACTGGAAAATCGAGAAAATCCGTTTAGCAAAGTTTTTTCTTCGGTATAAGGTGAATATATTCTGAAAGTACATTTCGAGACCTTTCAATTGATGTGGGTCTCCATACTGCATCCATTTTAGTTTTTGCGCAATATGGCGTTTTCTACACAGAGTCCCCACTGTCACTGAGACTTGCAACCAAAATCGCTAAAATCCGTTAGGCGAAGGTTTGTTTTTCGGCATATGGTGTGTATATTCTGAAAGTACATTTCGAGACCTTTCAATTGATGTGCGTATCAATACTGCATCCATTTTAGTTTTTGCGCAATATGGCGTTTTCTACCCAGAGTCCCCACTGTCACTGAGACTTGCAACCAAAATCGAGAAAATCCGTTAGGCGAAGGTTTGTTTTCCGGCATATGGTGTGTATATTCTGAAAGTACATTTCGAGACCTTTCAATTGCATATGGTGTGTATATTCTGAAAGTACATTTCGAGACCTTTCAATTGATGTGCGTATCAATACTGCATCCATTTTAGTTTTTGCGCAATATGGCGTTTTCTACACAGAGTCCCCACTGTCACTGAGACTTGCAACAAAAATCGCTATATGGCGTTTTCTACACAGAGTCCCCACTGTCACTGAGACTTGCAAGGAAAATCGACAAAATCCGTTAGGCGAAAGTTTGTTTTTCGGCATAGGGTGTATATATTCTGAAAGTACATTTCGAGACCTTTCAATTGATGTGGGTCTCCATACTGCATCCATTTTAGTTTTTGCGCAATATGGCGTTTTCTACCCAGAGTCCCCACTGTCACTGAGACTTGCAATGAAAATCGAGAAAATCCGTTAGGCGAAGGTTTGTTTTTCGGAATATGGTGTGTATATTCTGACAGTACATTTTGAGACCTTTCAATTGATGTGGGTCTCCATACTGCATCCATTTTAGTTTTTGCGCAATATGGCGTTTTCTACCCAGAGTCCCCACTGTCACTGAGACCATTTCGAGACCTTTCAATTGATGTGGGTATCAATACTGCATCCATTTTAGTTTTTGCGCAATATGGCGTTTTCTACACAGAGTCCCCACTGTCACTGAGACTTGCAATGAAAATCGAGAAAATCCGTTAGGCGAAAGTTTGTTTTTCGGCATAAGGTGTATATATTCTGAAAGTACATTTCGAGACCTTTCAATTGATGTGGTATCTTCATACTGCATCCATTTTGGTTTTTGCGCAATATGGCGTTTTTTACACAGAGTCCCCACTGTCACTGAGACTTGCAATGAAAATCGAGAAAATCCGTTAGGCGAAAGTTTGTTTTTCGGCATAAGGTGTATATATTCTGAAAGTACATTTCGAGACCTTTCAATTGATGTGGGTCTCCATACTGCGTCCATTTTAGTTTTTGCGCAATATGGCGTTTTCTACACAGAGTCCCCACTGTCACTGAGACTTGCAATGAAAATCGAGAAAATCCGTTAGGCGAAAGTTTGTTTTTCGACCTTTCTCTTGATGTGGTTCTCCATACTGCGTCCATTTTAGTTTTTGCGCAATATGGCGTTTTTTACACAGAGTCCCCACTGTCACTGAGACTTGCAATGAAAATCGAGAAAATCCGTTAGGCGAAAGTTTGTTTTTCGGCATAAGGTGTATATATTCTGAAAGTACATTTCGAGACCTTTCACTTGATGTGGTTCTCCATACTGCGTCCATTTTAGTTTTTGCGCAATATGGCGTTTTTTACACAGAGTCCCCACTGTCACTGAGACTTGCAATGAAAAACGAGAAAATCCGTTAGGCGAAAGTTTGTTTTTCGGCATAAGGTGTATATATTCTGAAAGTACATTTCGAGAGCTTTCAATTGATGTGGGTCTCCATACTGCGTCCATTTTAGTTTTTGCGCAATATGGCGTTTTTTACACAGAGTCCCCACTGTCACTGAGACTTGCAATGAAAATCGAGAAAATCGAGAAAAATGTGCATATCAATACTGCGTCCATTTTAGTTTTTGCGCAATATGGCGTTTTTTACACAGAGTCCCCACTGTCACTGAGACTTGCAATGAAAATCGAGAAAATCCGTTAGGCGAAAGTTTGTTTTTCGGCATAAGGTGTATATATTCTAAAAAAAGGTTTCAAGACCTTTCACTTGATGTGGTTTTCCATACTGCGTCCATTTTAGTTTTTGCGCAATATGGCGTTTTCTACACAGAGCCCCCACTGTCACTGAGACTTGCAATGAAAAACGAGAAAATCCGTTAGGCGAAAGTTTGTTTTTCGGCATAAGGTGTATATATTCTGAAAGTACATTTCGAGAGCTTTCAATTGATGTGGGTCTCCATACTGCGTCCATTTTAGTTTTTGCGCAATATGGCGTTTTTTACACAGAGTCCCCACTGTCACTGAGACTTGCAACGAAAAACGAGAAAATCCGTTAGGCGAAAGTTTGTTTTTCGGCATAAGGTGTATATATTCTAAAAAAAGGTTTCAAGACCTTTCACTTGATGTGGTTCTCCATACTGCGTCCATTTTAGTTTTTGCGCAATATGACGTTTTCTACACAGAGTCCCCACTGTCACTGAGACTTGCAATGAAAATCGAGAAAATCCGTTAGGCGAAAGTTTGTTTTTCGGCACAAGGTGTATATATTCTGAAAGTACGTTTCGAGACCTTTCAATTGATGTGGGTATCCATACTGCGTCCATTTTAGTTTTTGCGCAATATGACGTTTTCTACACAGAGTCCCCACTGTCACTGAGACTTGCAATGAAAATCGAGAAAATCCGTTAGGCGAAAGTTTGTTTTTCGGCATAAGGTGTATATATTCTGAAAGTACATTTCGAGACCTTTCAATTGATGTGGGTCTCCATACTGCGTCCATTTTAGTTTTTGCGCAATATGATGTTTTCGTTTTCTACACAGAGTCCCCACTGTCACTGAGACTTGCAATGAAAAATTCGAGAAAATCCGTTAGGCGAAAGTTTGGTTTTCGGCACAAGGTGTATATATTCTGAAAGTACATTTCGAGACCTTTCACTTGATGTGGGTCTCCATACTGCGTCCATTTTAGTTTTTGCGCAATATGTTGTTTTCTACACAGAGTCCCCACTGTCACTGAGACTTGCAATGAAAATCGAGAAAATCCGTTAGGCGAAAGTTTGTTTTTCGGCATAAGGTGTATATATTATGAAAGTACATTTCGAGACCTTTCACTTGATGTGGGTCTCCATACTGCGTCCATTTTAGTTTTTGCGCAATATGTTGTTTTCTACACAGAGTCCCCACTGTCACTGAGACTTGCAATGAAAAACGAGAAAATCCGTTAGGCGAAAGTTTGTTTTTCGGCATAAGGTGTATATATTCTGAAAGTACATTTCGAGACCTTTCAATTGATGTGGGTCTCCATACTGCGTCCATTTTAGTTTTTGCGCAATATGGCGTTTTTTACACAGAGTCCCCACTGTCACTGAGACTTGCAATGAAAAACGAGAAAATCCGTTAGGCGAAAGTTTGTTTTTCGGTGTATTTATTCTGAAAGTACATTTCGAGAGCTTTCAATTGATGTGGGTCTCCATACTGCGTCCATTTTAGTTTTTGCGCAATATGGCGTTTTTTACACAGAGTCCCCACTGTCACTGAGACTTGCAATGAAAAACGAGAAAATCCGTTAGGCGAAAGTTTGTTTTTCGGCATAAGGTGTATATATTCTGAAAGTACATTTCGAGACCTTTCAATTGATGTGGGTCTCCATACTGCGTCCATTTTAGTTTTTGCGCAATATGGCGTTTTTTACACAGAGTCCCCACTGTCACTGAGACTTGCAATGAAAAACGAGAAAATCCGTTAGGCGAAAGTTTGTTTTTCGGCATAAGGTGTATATATTCTGAAAGTACATTTCGAGAGCTTTCAATTGATGTGGGTCTCCATACTGCGTCCATTTTAGTTTTTGCGCAATATGGCGTTTTTTACACAGAGTCCCCACTGTCACTGAGACTTGCAACGAAAAACGAGAAAATCCGTTAGGCGAAAGTTTGTTTTTCGGCATAAGGTGTATATATTCTAAAAGTACATTTCGAGACCTTTCAATTGATGTGGGTCTCCATACTGCGTCCATTTTAGTTTTTGCGCAATATGGCGTTTTTTACACAGAGTCCCCACTGTCACTGAGACTTGCAATGAAAAACGAGAAAATCCGTTAGGCGAAAGTTTGTTTTTCGGCATAAGGTGTATATATTCTGAAAGTACATTTCGAGAGCTTTCAATTGATGTGGGTCTCCATACTGCGTCCATTTTAGTTTTTGCGCAATATGGCGTTTTTTACACAGAGTCCCCACTGTCACTGAGACTTGCAACGAAAAACGAGAAAATCCGTTAGGCGAAAGTTTGTTTTTCGGCATAAGGTGTATATATTCTAAAAAAAGGTTTCAAGACCTTTCACTTGATGTGGTTCTCCATACTGCGTCCATTTTAGTTTTTGCGCAATATGGCGTTTTTTACACAGAGTCCCCACTGTCACTGAGACTTGCAATGAAAAACGAGAAAATCCGTTAGGCGAAAGTTAGTTTTTCGGCATAAGGTGTATATATTCTTAAAGTACATTTCGAGAGCTTTCAATTGATGTGGGTCTCCATACTGCGTCCATTTTAGTTTTTGCGCAATATGGCGTTTTTTACACAGAGTCCCCACTGTCACTGAGACTTGCAACGAAAAACGAGAAAATCCGTTAGGCGAAAGTTAGTTTTTCGGCATAAGGTGTATATATTCTTAAAGTACATTTCGAGAGCTTTCAATTGATGTGGGTCTCCATACTGCGTCCATTTTAGTTTTTGCGCAATATGGCGTTTTTTACACAGAGTCCCCACTGTCACTGAGACTTGCAATGAAAAACGAGAAAATCCGTTAGGCGAAAGTTAGTTTTTCGGCATAAGGTGTATATATTCTTAAAGTACATTTCGAGAGCTTTCAATTGATGTGGGTCTCCATACTGCGTCCATTTTAGTTTTTGCGCAATATGGCGTTTTTTACACAGAGTCCCCACTGTCACTGAGACTTGCAATGAAAAACGAGAAAATCCGTTAGGCGAAAGTTTGTTTTTCGGCATAAGGTGTATATATTCTGAAAGTACATTTCGAGAGCTTTCAATTGATGTGGGTCTCCATACTGCGTCCATTTTAGTTTTTGCGCAATATGGCGTTTTTTACACAGAGTCCCCACTGTCACTGAGACTTGCAATGAAAAACGAGAAAATCCGTTAGGCGAAAGTTTGTTTTTCGGCATAAGGTGTATATATTCTAAAAAAAGGTTTCAAGACCTTTCACTTGATGTGGTTCTCCATACTGCGTCCATTTTAGTTTTTGCGCAATATGACGTTTTTTACACAGAGTCCCCACTGTCACTGAGACTTGCAATGAAAATCGAGAAAATCCGTTAGGCGAAAGTTTGTTTTTCGGCATAAGGTGTATATATTCTGAAAGTACATTTCGAGAGCTTTCAATTGATGTGGGTCTCCATACTGCGTCCATTTTAGTTTTTGCGCAATATGGCGTTTTTTACACAGAGTCCCCACTGTCACTGAGACTTGCAATGAAAAACGAGAAAATCCGTTAGGCGAAAGTTTGTTTTTCGGCATAAGGTGTATATATTCTAAAAAAAGGTTTCAAGACCTTTCACTTGATGTGGTTCTCCATACTGCGTCCATTTTAGTTTTTGCGCAATATGACGTTTTTCGCAATATGGCGTTTTTTACACAGAGTCCCCACTGTCACTGAGACTTGCAATGAAAAACGAGAAAATCCGTTAGGCGAATGTTAGTTTTTCGGCATAAGGTGTATATATTCTTAAAGTACATTTCGAGAGCTTTCAATTGATGTGGGTCTCCATACTGCGTCCATTTTAGTTTTTGCGCAATATGGCGTTTTTTACACAGAGTCCCCACTGTCACTGAGACTTGCAATGAAAAACGAGAAAATCCGTTAGGCGAAAGTTTGTTTTTCGGCATAAGGTGTATATATTCTGCGTCCATTTTAGTTTTTGCGCAATATGGCGTTTTTTACACAGAGTCCCCACTGTCACTGAGACTTGCAATGAAAAACGAGAAAATCCGTTAGGCGAAAGTTTGTTTTTCGGCATAAGGTGTATATATTCTGAAAATACGTTTCGAGACCTTTCAATAGATGTGGGTCTCCATACTGCGTCCATTTTAGTTTTTGCGCAATATGGCGTTTTCTACACAGAGTCCCCACTGTCACTGAGACTTGCAATGAAAATCGAGAAAATCCGTTAGGCGAAAGTTTGTTTTTCGGCATAAGGTGTATATATTCTGAAAGTACATTTCAAGACCTTTCAATTGATGTGGTTCTCCATACTGCGTCCATTTTAGTTTTTGCGCAATATGGCGTTTTTTACACAGAGTCCCCACTGTCACTGAGACTTGCAATGAAAAACGAGAAAATCCGTTAGGCGAAAGTTTGTTTTTCGGCATAAGGTGTATATATTCTAAAAAAAGGTTTCAAGACCTTTCACTTGATGTGGTTCTCCATACTGCGTCCATTTTAGTTTTTGCGCAATATGACGTTTTTTACACAGAGTCCCCACTGTCACTGAGACTTGCAATGAAAATCGAGAAAATCCGTTAGGCGAAAGTTTGGTTTTCGGCATAAGGTGTATATATTCTGAAAGTACATTTCGAGACCTTTCACTTGATGTGGTTCTCCATACTGCGTCCATTTTAGTTTTTGCGCAATATGGCGTTTTTTACACAGAGTCCCCACTGTCACTGAGACTTGCAATGAAAAACGAGAAAATCCGTTAGGCGAAAGTTAGTTTTTCGGCATAAGGTGTATATATTCTTAAAGTACATTTCGAGAGCTTTCAATTGATGTGGGTCTCCATACTGCGTCCATTTTAGTTTTTGCGCAATATGGCGTTTTTTACACAGAGTCCCCACTGTCACTGAGACTTGCAATGAAAAACGAGAAAATCCGTTAGGCGAAAGTTTGTTTTTCGGCATAAGGTGTATATATTCTAAAAAAAGGTTTCAAGACCTTTCACTTGATGTGGTTCTCCATACTGCGTCCATTTTAGTTTTTGCGCAATATGGCGTTTTTTACACAGAGTCCCCACTGTCACTGAGACTTGCAATGAAAATCGAGAAAATCCGTTAGGCGAAAGTTTGTTTTTCGGCATAAGGTGTATATATTCTGAAAGTACATTTCGAGAGCTTTCAATTGATGTGGGTCTCCATACTGCGTCCATTTTAGTTTTTGCGCAATATGGCGTTTTTTACACAGAGTCCCCACTGTCACTGAGACTTGCAATGAAAAACGAGAAAATCCGTTACGCGAAAGTTTGTTTTTCGGCATAAGATGTATATATTCTGAAAGTACAGGTTCGAGACCTTTCAATTGATGTGGGTTCTCCATACTGCGTCCATTTTAGTTTTTGCGCAATATGGCGTTTTTTACACAGAGTCCCCACTGTCACTGAGACTTGCAATGAAAAACGAGAAAATCCGTTAGGCGAAAGTTTGTTTTTCGGCATAAGGTGTATATATTCTGAAAGTACATTTCGAGAGCTTTCAATTGATGTGGGTCTCCATACTGCGTCCATTTTAGTTTTTGCGCAATATGGCGTTTTTTACACAGAGTCCCCACTGTCACTGAGACTTGCAATGAAAAACGAGAAAATCCGTTAGGCGAAAGTTTGTTTTTCGGCATAAGGTGTATATATTCTAAAAGAATACTGCGTCCATTTTACTTTTTGCGCAATATGACGTTTTCTACACAGAGTCTCCACTGTCACTGGGACTTGCAATGAAAATCGAGAAAATCCGTTAGGCGAAAGTTTTTTTTCGGCATAAGGTGTATATATTCTGAAAGTACGTTTCGATACCTTTCAATTGATGTGGTTCTCCATACTGCGTCCATTTTAGTTTTTGCGCAATATGGCGTTTTTTACACAGAGTCCCCACTGTCACTGAGACTTGCAATGAAAAACGAGAAAATCCGTTAGGCGAAAGTTTGTTTTTCGGCATAAGGTGTATATATTCTAAAAAAAGGTTTCAAGACCTTTCACTTGATGTGGTTCTCCATACTGCGTCCATTTTAGTTTTTGCGCAATATGACGTTTTCTACACAGAGTCCCCGCTGTCACTGAGACTTGCAATGAAAATCGAGAAAATCCGTTAGGCGAAAGTTTGGTTTTCGGCACAAGGTGTATATATTCTGAAAGTACATTTCGAGACCTTTCACTTGATGTGGTTCTCCATACTGCGTCCATTTTAGTTTTTGCGCAATATGACGTTTTCTACACAGAGTCCCCACTGTCACTGAGACTTACAATGAAAATCGAGAAAATCCGTTAGGCGAAAGGTTTCAAGACCTTTCACTTGATGTGGTTCTCCATACTGCGTCCATTTTAGTTTTTGCGCAATATGGCGTTTTTTACACAGAGTCCCCACTGTCACTGAGACTTGCAATGAAAAACGAGAAAATCCGTTAGGCGAAAGTTTGTTTTTCGGCATAAGGTGTATATATTCTAAAAAAATTAATGTGGGTGTCCATACTGCGTCCATTTTAGTTTTTGCGCAATATGACGTTTTTTACACAGAGTCTCCACTGTCACTGGGACTTGCAATGAAAATCGAGAAAATCCGTTAGGCGAAAGTTTTTTTTCGGCATAAGGTGTATATATTCTGAAAGTACATTTCCAGACCTTTCAATTGATGTGGTTCTCCATACTGCGTCCATTTTAGTTTTTGCGCAATATGGCGTTTTTTACACAGAGTCCCCACTGTCACTGAGACTTGCAATGAAAAACGAGAAAATCCGTTAGGCGAAAGTTTGTTTTTCGGCATAAGGTGTATATATTCTAAAAAAAGGTTTCAAGACCTTTCACTTGATGTGGTTCTCCATACTGCGTCCATTTTAGTTTTTGCGCAATATGACGTTTTCTACACAGAGTAACCGCTGTCACTGAGACTTGAAATGAAAATCGAGAAAATCCGTTAGGCGAAAGTTTGGTTTTCGGCACAAGGTGTATATATTCTGAAACTAGATTTCGAGACCTTTCACTTGATGTGGTTCTCCATACTGCGTCCATTTTAGTTTTTGCGCAATATGGCGTTTTTTACACAGAGTCCCCACTGTCACTGAGACTTGCAATGAAAAACGAGAAAATCCGTTAGGCGAAAGTTAGTTTTTCGGCATAAGGTGTATATATTCTTAAAGTACATTTCGAGAGCTTTCAATTGATGTGGGTCTCCATACTGCGTCCATTTTAGTTTTTGCGCAATATGACGTTTTCTACACAGA